>NC_056733.1:254508372-254513372 GCF_019279795.1 Protopterus annectens
GATACTTTGCGTAAGCCATTTCTGTGTATACCAAAGTGTCTAGAGTAATGTCCATTGCACAGAGTAAACTCAAGAGAATATCAAATAGAACCACCACAAAATCACCAAGAGCTTTGCTAACAGGCCCATAACTAGATGCTATTTGGGAGTTAGTAACTCATTTCCAAAATGTTTTAGGGGAGCCAGGCTTGTCCATGAAATTCTAGTGATCGATACCCTGAGCGATCACTATTGTATAACTGTATGCTTTTCCCCGGAAGTTGAACTGCCGATTTAGTGGGGATTTCTCCTTTATCTATTACAGTTAAACTGCAGACATGGTATATGTAAGTAGAAACAGGTGTGGGGTGCAGCTCACTACATTATGGGTATGGGGGGGGGGGGTTGCTGTCTTTCAGAAATGTTTTTGTGCCTTTTTTAGTTCTGAATGCTATTTGCATTAGGGAGCTTTTATTCATCAGTTGTGTGAGACTGTGAGGTGATCACAAATAAGTCGAGAACTTGTTAGAGTCTATTCTAGATATGAAGACTATTAAGGAAGCCAGTTACATATAGTAACAATTCATGAATTTTAAATAGGGACAATTTTTAAATATTGCTCTTATAAAATTAGAAAGTTGCTAGAATAAAAGATATTGTGTTACAATGCATTTTCTGAATGATATGTATTCTGGAACGCAAATGCCTGTCATTATTTAGATAATTCAGTTCTCATTAATTTGCTACAGAAATTGAGAAAACCAGAAATGTTATGAGGAACTGACCAAAAATATGAGGCGAAAATCTGGACAGTTGAGAGGTATCAGGCACAGTCTCCAGGGAAAGTACATAATTACCAGACACTTCAGGTCACTGACAAGGCTTCATTTAAAATGCTGCATCCAGTTTTGGAGACTATATAAGGAAAAGGAAACAAAAATAAAAGGCAAGGTGCCAAAGAGGACAACCAGACTGATATGAGTGGAATGGAAGTCTTGCAAGCAGAGACTGAGTCTATTCCTCCAGGGGGCTAGAAAGAAATGGGCCAAGTGCTTTGGACCCACCACATTGTAAAGGACACCATACATAGTCATTACTTCATTAATAGGGTGTTAGGTAAAGATAAATGGTTGCTAGACTGTGTGATTCAGGTCTTAAATAAATCATTTAAAAAAGTAGTAGAGAACAGGAAATGGGAGAGATGGGTGAACAGAGTTGCAGGGTGCTAGTTGCAACATAGAGACATACTTGATAAAAGTATAATTCTTATTTTGCTGGAATAAATGGTGTGTGTGTGTGTGTGTGTGTGTGTGTGTGTGTGTGTGTGTGTGTGTGTGTGTGTGTGTGTGTGTGTGTATATGTGCACGCGTGTGTGTTTATATAGATATATAGATATAGATAGATATATAAAAACATGCAATTTAATTCTTAAGCTTGTAACACTAAGTAGAGTCAGAAGTAATGGTTTTAGTTATTCTGCACTCTGTCAGTAAATGGCCTGCATAGTTCTCAACTTCTTTGCTCAAGAATTCCAGACAAAACCTATCACTCCAGTGATGTAGAGGGCTAAAGCCTTGACTACTGCCCAGTGGACCCAACTTTGATTAGTGGCACAAATTGCTGATGGAGCAGCAGGGAGGGATGGGTGTACCCATATCAAGCGGGAGCATTCACTGATGATGGTCCCTAAGGGGAGGTGTGACTCAAAGAGGGGAGTTGCCCTGTGACATAGTCAATGAATGTGGGAGGTGGGAAAGGGAGTGGGTAGGGCATATTGACCATATTGTTTCATGGGGAGGAGTGGGAGTCTGGCATAATGGTTAAGGTGTTTACCTTACAAACACAAGGTGTAGGGTTTGATTCTCACATAGGGTAACTGGCTAGGCTTGAAATGGCCCACAAGGGTAGTTAGCCTAGTACTAATCTATGAACCTAGGAACCTATATAAAGAAAAAAAAACAGGCAGATGCAAAGATGGCTGAGCTCCCAGGGTGCCCTGACTGTCCCCAGCAATACTGGAGTAAGTCCAGTGGTTGGAGACTAGCTGGTAGACCCGGGATGAACATGGGGCACTGGGGATTTGGGCCTGAAGTATGATGCCAAGGGGAGCCAAAAAAGAATTCTGCCCAAAGATAATTTTATCAGGGACAGGGCAAAAACATGAGGGAAAATGAGGGACTTCCTGAAAAATCATGACATGCTGATGTTAAAAAGTCAGTAAAGGCCCTAATTGTTTTAATTATGTGCTTTGTAACCATACCTCTCAACTGCTCTGATTTTTGCAGAATGACCAGATTTTTGCCTCATATTTTTGGTCTGTTCCAAATAAAATTTCTGATTTTCTCAATTTTTGTGGCAAATCAGTGAGGACTGAATTCACTAAATAATGACAGGCATTTGAGTTCCAGGATACATACATATCATTCAGAAAATGCATTGTAACACAATACCTTTTATTCTAGCAACTTTCTAATTTTAAAAGAGCAATATTTAAAAGTTGTCTCTATTTTTGGAGCTTTGACCCCACATTATTTTAGGCTTTGTTCAGATTTTTTTGTGCTAAGAGTTTGAGAGCTCTGTAACAGTATAGCTTAAATGGAAATTATTTTTGGCAAAATCAACTAATCTTTTCCAGTATGTAAATACTTTAATAATTTACAAAGTACACAATAAACTATGTTGCATATATAGGTTTATAACTTTGTTTCCCAACAAGTGAAATAATGAGGGGATAGGTATGATGTCACCAAATAAATATTTAAAATTTGTCTTGGCAAAAAGATTGCACAAACCCACTTAGTCTTTCTTAAGGCTGTGCATCTGCAGGTCATTAACATATACATGAATATTATGCCTGCACTTCAATTTTTTTTTAAATTCTGTGTATTTGATCAGCTAGGTACAGTTACCAGTTCTGACACGTGAACCGTGTGCTTCATTCTGATTAAGTGACTTGCACAGAAGCAGATGAGACATGCTTATCTGTAATTTATCCCTGGTTTTATTTGCCTAGCAGTATTCAGAAGGAGGTTGTAGAAATCATACCTGAATCTGCATGAAGTGTCATGTTCTCAGCTTAGTAACTTGCCTGGAAGCTACATGTTCACATACTTTGCATACTCTACCTTTTGTCACAGGTTTCAAAATAGCAATATTACTTAACAGAAATGTAAACACAGGCCATTACGTTTTAGATGATTAACATGGCCCCAGTTGCAAATCTGCCAGCACATATCATTATAATTAAATGTAATTTCTGATTTTGCTTTACTGCATGTTATAAAAGCCTTGAGTGAACTTTGATAGTACAACTGAGAAGTACAAAAAATCATGTTCATGAAAAATATCTAAAACACACCAGTTCCCTGTTTGGCATATAAAGCCAAAACTAAATATGCCTTGAAGGTTTGTCCTGCCAGACAGAATCACAACTTTGTACTGCACTTTCTAAGACAGACAAGCCTAAGCATTAATTTTGTAAACCGAGTTGTAATCA
This sequence comes from Protopterus annectens, assembly GCF_019279795.1. Taxonomy (NCBI): domain Eukaryota; kingdom Metazoa; phylum Chordata; order Ceratodontiformes; family Protopteridae; genus Protopterus; species Protopterus annectens. The sequence continues at coordinate 254,511,848 of NC_056733.1, forward strand.
CTTAAGGTAGGTAAGCAGATGGCCATAAAGGCTAACAGATAAGTACATATATTCAGAGATGGATGGGGGAAGTAGATATAAAGTAGTTAGATGCAGATACATAAAGATAAACTAAAAGAAACAGCAGCAGCTTGTACAAACAGAAATATATTATGAAACAGAAAAAGGCAAATAAACAGAAATATCAAGAGACAGACAGACAAAAGCTTCCACTCATCCATCATTTTCTATGCTGCTTGTCTTAGTGAGGGTTGCAATGGTAGAAAACTGGGGACGTGTAAACTCACTTCCCTGTCTCCATCTTATCCTATGGGCTCACAAGGCATTCCCAGGTGAGCTGAGCAGTATAATCCTTTGAATGTGTTTCAGGTCCACCCCACTGCCTCCTTCTAGTGGTACTTTTGGGTGCATCTCCTCTGGGAGGTGACCAAACCAACTTAACTTTTTAACCCGATTGAGCAGCAGTGTTTCTACTCTGCTGAGCTCCTCACTGTTTCACGGGGAGAAGCCCCATTGCCCTACAGGATCTTCATTTCTGCCACTTGTATCTTTGATTCTTTCAGTCACTGCTAAAAGCTTTAAAAGCAGGTGAAGATGGAGACACAGAGCTTCATCCTATTAGTTTTTGCATCTTCTCCATACTCTGATAAAAGATATGTTATCTGAGAACTGGGAAAAGAGAAAAGCAGACATATTCATAAAGTTTAGAATAATTTCCTGAAGGAGATCAAGGAAATCTTAAGTTACTTTGTGGGTGGGGCATCAGTAAAATAAGGGTGTAAAGTGAATGCTAGGGCTATTGCAGTCTTTGAACTGCTGCCATGTATATTTATTTTATTTATAACCTGTCTGTGTTTGCAAAATTATATTTATTTATTTATATAAACTGGGGTAGATCACTGATCCACACAGATCATATTCAGACAGCCCTGGAGCACTGTCTGGTTAGGTGAACCAGAGTCACACAGTAGACAAAAGGAGGTTCTAGTACACACACACAGACACACACACACACACACACACACACACACACACACACACACACACACACACACACACACACACACACACACACACACACACACACACACACACATTACCTAGTCCACCTAGCTGATGCAGCTGCTCTTCGCATCTGCATCTGCACCTGCATCATTTTTTATCTTTTTTGCCCTAGTTATCTCATATGGATTTAGGTACCTTCATTGTTTTAACCTGCACCAGCATATCTTAGTGCTTGTTCTGTCTATCTACCTCCTTTTCTGTGAAGTAGTATTACTTTATTTCCATGCTGAATCTGGATTCATTTAGCTGGAATTCATTTATGTATATATGTAAGTAGACGTGTGAGTGTGTTTGTAAGTAAGGATGGATGGATGGTAGTTAAACTGGTCCAGAGAACCTTTTCATTCATGACCCAGGCCATGAGGCAGAGAAATAATAATTTACCACACAGTAATTATACTGAAGATGGCACAATCATTGTGACAAACAATGATATAGCACTAGACAGAAATTATTCATG